>NC_091124.1:8927500-8972500 GCF_040183065.1 Periplaneta americana | reverse complement strand
TAGTAGTAGTAGTAGTAGTAGTAGTAGTAGTAGTAGTAGTAGTAGTAGTAGTAGTAGTAGTAGTAGTAGTAGTAGTAGTAGTAGTAGTAGTAGTAGTAGTAGTAGTAGTAGTAGTAGTAGTAGTAGTAGTAGTAGTAGTAGTAGTAGTAGTAGTAGTAGTAGTAGTAGTAGTAGTAGTAGTAGTAGTAGTAGTAGTAGTAGTAGTAGTAGTAGTAGTAGTAGTAGTAGTAGTAGTAGTAGTAGTAGTAGTAGTAGTAGTAGTAGTAGTAGTAGTAGTAGTAGTAGTAGTAGTAGTAGTAGTAGTAGTAGTAGTAGTAGTAGTAGTAGTAGTAGTAGTAGTAGTAGTAGTAGTAGTAGTAGTAGTAGTAGTAGTAGTAGTAGTAGTAGTAGTAGTAGTAGTAGTAGTAGTAGTAGTAGTAGTAGTAGTAGTAGTAGTAGTAGTAGTAGTAGTAGTAGTAGTAGTAGTAGTAGTAGTAGTAGTAGTAGTAGTAGTAGTAGTAGTAGTAGTAGTAGTAGTAGTAGTAGTAGTAGTAGTAGTAGTAGTAGTAGTAGTAGTAGTAGTAGTAGTAGTAGTAGTAGTAGTAGTAGTAGTAGTAGTAGTAGTAGTAGTAGTAGTAGTAGTAGTAGTAGTAGTAGTAGTAGTAGTAGTAGTAGTAGTAGTAGTAGTAGTAGTAGTAGTAGTAGTAGTAGTAGTAGTAGTAGTAGTAGTAGTAGTAGTAGTAGTAGTAGTAGTAGTAGTAGTAGTAGTAGTAGTAGTAGTAGTAGTAGTAGTAGTAGTAGTAGTAGTAGTAGTAGTAGTAGTAGTAGTAGTAGTAGTAGTAGTAGTAGTAGTAGTAGTAGTAGTAGTAGTAGTAGTAGTAGTAGTAGTAGTAGTAGTAGTAGTAGTAGTAGTAGTAGTAGTAGTAGTAGTAGTAGTAGTAGTAGTAGTAGTAGTAGTAGTAGTAGTAGTAGTAGTAGTAGTAGTAGTAGTAGTAGTAGTAGTAGTAGTAGTAGTAGTAGTAGTAGTAGTAGTAGTAGTAGTAGTAGTAGTAGTAGTAGTAGTAGTAGTAGTAGTAGTAGTAGTAGTAGTAGTAGTAGTAGTAGTAGTAGTAGTAGTAGTAGTAGTAGTAGTAGTAGTAGTAGTAGTAGTAGTAGTAGTAGTAGTAGTAGTAGTAGTAGTAGTAGTAGTAGTAGTAGTAGTAGTAGTAGTAGTAGTAGTAGTAGTAGTAGTAGTAGTAGTAGTAGTAGTAGTAGTAGTAGTAGTAGTAGTAGTAGTAGTAGTAGTAGTAGTAGTAGTAGTAGTAGTAGTAGTAGTAGTAGTAGTAGTAGTAGTAGTAGTAGTAGTAGTAGTAGTAGTAGTAGTAGTAGTAGTAGTAGTAGTAGTAGTAGTAGTAGTAGTAGTAGTAGTAGTAGTAGTAGTAGTAGTAGTAGTAGTAGTAGTAGTAGTAGTAGTAGTAGTAGTAGTAGTAGTAGTAGTAGTAGTAGTAGTAGTAGTAGTAGTAGTAGTAGTAGTAGTAGTAGTAGTAGTAGTAGTAGTAGTAGTAGTAGTAGTAGTAGTAGTAGTAGTAGTAGTAGTAGTAGTAGTAGTAGTAGTAGTAGTAGTAGTAGTAGTAGTAGTAGTAGTAGTAGTAGTAGTAGTAGTAGTAGTAGTAGTAGTAGTAGTAGTAGTAGTAGTAGTAGTAGTAGTAGTAGTAGTAGTAGTAGTAGTAGTAGTAGTAGTAGTAGTAGTAGTAGTAGTAGTAGTAGTAGTAGTAGTAGTAGTAGTAGTAGTAGTAGTAGTAGTAGTAGTAGTAGTAGTAGTAGTAGTAGTAGTAGTAGTAGTAGTAGTAGTAGTAGTAGTAGTAGTAGTAGTAGTAGTAGTAGTAGTAGTAGTAGTAGTAGTAGTAGTAGTAGTAGTAGTAGTAGTAGTAGTAGTAGTAGTAGTAGTAGTAGTAGTAGTAGTAGTAGTAGTAGTAGTAGTAGTAGTAGTAGTAGTAGTAGTAGTAGTAGTAGTAGTAGTAGTAGTAGTAGTAGTAGTAGTAGTAGTAGTAGTAGTAGTAGTAGTAGTAGTAGTAGTAGTAGTAGTAGTAGTAGTAGTAGTAGTAGTAGTAGTAGTAGTAGTAGTAGTAGTAGTAGTAGTAGTAGTAGTAGTAGTAGTAGTAGTAGTAGTAGTAGTAGTAGTAGTAGTAGTAGTAGTAGTAGTAGTAGTAGTAGTAGTAGTAGTAGTAGTAGTAGTAGTAGTAGTAGTAGTAGTAGTAGTAGTAGTAGTAGTAGTAGTAGTAGTAGTAGTAGTAGTAGTAGTAGTAGTAGTAGTAGTAGTAGTAGTAGTAGTAGTAGTAGTAGTAGTAGTAGTAGTAGTAGTAGTAGTAGTAGTAGTAGTAGTAGTAGTAGTAGTAGTAGTAGTAGTAGTAGTAGTAGTAGTAGTAGTAGTAGTAGTAGTAGTAGTAGTAGTAGTAGTAGTAGTAGTAGTAGTAGTAGTAGTAGTAGTAGTAGTAGTAGTAGTAGTAGTAGTAGTAGTAGTAGTAGTAGTAGTAGTAGTAGTAGTAGTAGTAGTAGTAGTAGTAGTAGTAGTAGTAGTAGTAGTAGTAGTAGTAGTAGTAGTAGTAGTAGTAGTAGTAGTAGTAGTAGTAGTAGTAGTAGTAGTAGTAGTAGTAGTAGTAGTAGTAGTAGTAGTAGTAGTAGTAGTAGTAGTAGTAGTAGTAGTAGTAGTAGTAGTAGTAGTAGTAGTAGTAGTAGTAGTAGTAGTAGTAGTAGTAGTAGTAGTAGTAGTAGTAGTAGTAGTAGTAGTAGTAGTAGTAGTAGTAGTAGTAGTAGTAGTAGTAGTAGTAGTAGTAGTAGTAGTAGTAGTAGTAGTAGTAGTAGTAGTAGTAGTAGTAGTAGTAGTAGTAGTAGTAGTAGTAGTAGTAGTAGTAGTAGTAGTAGTAGTAGTAGTAGTAGTAGTAGTAGTAGTAGTAGTAGTAGTAGTAGTAGTAGTAGTAGTAGTAGTAGTAGTAGTAGTAGTAGTAGTAGTAGTAGTAGTAGTAGTAGTAGTAGTAGTAGTAGTAGTAGTAGTAGTAGTAGTAGTAGTAGTAGTAGTAGTAGTAGTAGTAGTAGTAGTAGTAGTAGTAGTAGTAGTAGTAGTAGTAGTAGTAGTAGTAGTAGTAGTAGTAGTAGTAGTAGTAGTAGTAGTAGTAGTAGTAGTAGTAGTAGTAGTAGTAGTAGTAGTAGTAGTAGTAGTAGTAGTAGTAGTAGTAGTAGTAGTAGTAGTAGTAGTAGTAGTAGTAGTAGTAGTAGTAGTAGTAGTAGTAGTAGTAGTAGTAGTAGTAGTAGTAGTAGTAGTAGTAGTAGTAGTAGTAGTAGTAGTAGTAGTAGTAGTAGTAGTAGTAGTAGTAGTAGTAGTAGTAGTAGTAGTAGTAGTAGTAGTAGTAGTAGTAGTAGTAGTAGTAGTAGTAGTAGTAGTAGTAGTAGTAGTAGTAGTAGTAGTAGTAGTAGTAGTAGTAGTAGTAGTAGTAGTAGTAGTAGTAGTAGTAGTAGTAGTAGTAGTAGTAGTAGTAGTAGTAGTAGTAGTAGTAGTAGTAGTAGTAGTAGTAGTAGTAGTAGTAGTAGTAGTAGTAGTAGTAGTAGTAGTAGTAGTAGTAGTAGTAGTAGTAGTAGTAGTAGTAGTAGTAGTAGTAGTAGTAGTAGTAGTAGTAGTAGTAGTAGTAGTAGTAGTAGTAGTAGTAGTAGTAGTAGTAGTAGTAGTAGTAGTAGTAGTAGTAGTAGTAGTAGTAGTAGTAGTAGTAGTAGTAGTAGTAGTAGTAGTAGTAGTAGTAGTAGTAGTAGTAGTAGTAGTAGTAGTAGTAGTAGTAGTAGTAGTAGTAGTAGTAGTAGTAGTAGTAGTAGTAGTAGTAGTAGTAGTAGTAGTAGTAGTAGTAGTAGTAGTAGTAGTAGTAGTAGTAGTAGTAGTAGTAGTAGTAGTAGTAGTAGTGATATGTAGTAGTAGTAGTAGTGGTAGTGATAGTTGTGATATGTAGTAGTAGTAGTAGTGGTAGTGATAGTTGTGATATGTAGTAGTAGTAGTAGTAGTAGTTCCAGTGGGAGTGGTAGTTGTGGTTGTGGTATTTAGTGGTAGTGGTGGTAGTAGTATTTGTAGTGATAATATTATAGTTGTAGTATGTAGTGGTAGTAGTAGTTGTAGTGATAGTTGTGGTATGTAGTGGTGGTAATAGTAGTAGTGGTAGTGGTGGTGTTAGAAGTAGTAATGTAGTGGCAGTGGTAGTAGTAGTAAGTGTGACGATTTTGTTCACCTGGGAAAAAACATGATCCATGAAAAGCAACCGCGGACTATGTTTGATACTTAGTCACTAGACACCAACGTAGGGTAGGCCTATATGTTATTATTCCCTTTCTTTGGGAATTAGCTTCGCATGTCTGAAAAGATATATTATATCATTCACTTCATTTAATTTTAATTCAACAAGAGGCTTTAAATATCGGTTTTTAAGTCACTGTAGCCTACACAAGAAGAGGTAAGACCATTTACTGCAATGTACTGTATCTTGTGTCGCAGGAAAATTCCGACAGTATGACCACGGGCGTCAACTGAACTTGAAGCTGTACGGTACGGCAGAGCCCCCGGAGTACAACACTACCGTCATCACAGCGCCTGTAGCTTCATACGTCAGTGATGGTGACGACATTATTAAAGCTAAGGTTCGTGGTTTGAGAATTGCATATCTAAATCTTACCTACACTGACGAGGGAACTGCTAATGAGCTCATGTCGAAACCTCTCCTCAAACAGCACCCATAGTTAGATCTCCACGCAGACTCCTTCGTAGTTCATTTGTCAGAGTGTCGACCTATGACGTCTGTGGACCCGAGTTCAGATCCCTGCATGGTGGAGTTGTGAGGATTTTCCCCCACACTTCTCCGTTTTCCCTCCCTTCATTCCATCACCGCTCTTCATAGTATCCTTTCATTCTCATTTCCGTTTTGAAAAACAGGGCACCACTTGTGTTTGTGTGGCGCCGAAAGTAAATATGTATTACACAATGATAATGTCATGATAATGTCAAAATAATGTGAAAAGCATTTATTCTCCTGTCTTTTACTCGTATAAGCATTTGTATTTAATTATACACAGTGTTAATGGTGGAAATAAACATGTAGCAATTTAAATTTTTTCATTTATCCTATTGGTCGTCTTTAGGAAGTGCAGTTACAGTACCGAATTGCAATGTACTACAAGATACATTTTCAGTGTCTCAAACGTAAATCTTTTTCGGCTATCTGTCAAACTGCGCTCTACGTCTCATGACGTGATAGGACCAAAACGAAAAAACCTAACATCATTGTAGTCTCTAAGAGACAGTCATTTATTCTCGGGTCACTCTATGTCCACTAATTTGCTGTTTATATTACACAATGTTCCATATCCGTTATTTTTACATAAAATTGATTTCCACTTCTGTTTTACACGTTCAGTAACCGGTGTACTTGATGTATCATTAATTCTCTGCATTATTTTCTAAATTAATTTGAGGGCTTCCGGCATCTCTTGCTCTGACTTTTCTAACCGTGTAATAGTTTCAGACACAGTTTGTATGAAAACCAAATTATTCGTCAGAACCTTCAAATCCAGAGCGTTTTCCTTTGCGTATTTGTTGTCATTCATTCTACAGTACCCCCACCCACTGTACACTTTACCACTATACTCAGTACGCCGTTATACGGATTTCCCACTGAACTGCTCTATCGGGTCCGAAGTCTCGAAGCCTGATAATAAGCCTGAAACTGAGATGGAAGCCTACAGGTCCGTCTGCTATCAGTTAAAGATTCTCCTAACGAAATTATTCTGCCAATTTCACTATCTATTACATTAGCACTAAAAAAATATTGTTCTTTGTTATTTTTAACGTGCTCTTCCACTTCTATTTTCCATATTTTGCGAAAAGTGAGGACCCAATTTCTGTAGTAAAAATCCGATTGAAAAGACTGGAGACAACTGACTAAGAATTTAATCCGTCCCTTTATTTTTATAGCATGGTTGGATTTTGAAGATAAATAATGTTTATGTACGCGCTACTTGACGGACCGTGAGCAGTCACACATAAACTTAACAAGTGATGATATCTTGTTGACTCATTCTATTAACATGGATTTTTTTCAACATAAAGTGTAATTTATTTAGACGACTTCATACACTGCAACTACCCACTTATCTCTGCAAGAAAAAAGTTTATCGCTGATCGCTTTTCTACTTCAAAAACGTATTTTCCCACATTACAGTAGTAAAAAACAAATCTCAATTAAGAAGTCTTACATTTGTTATAATGCAGAGACTCAAACGTCTTAAAAATCTGCAAACAATATTCTTCAACATGTTTTTTTTTTTCTTATTAGAATCTGACTACTACTTTTTCAGTTATTATTAAGTATAAAAAATGAGAAAATATTCTGCTTCATTGAAAGTCTACGTAAGAAACGTCTTTTCTCGTTATTGGCTGACAATTAGAAAGGAGGAGGTGAATAGTATATTGTGTTACTCTATAAGATTAACTCATGCGCAGACCAACGGAGTTTTCTAAGTTGTTTCCCTATAGTTCTTTCTTTTAAATATTTCTTCGCAGGCTATTGAATGATATCGCCACAATTACTGTAACGAATTTCATGTAGTTAGAAATTAATTTTTGTGTTATGGAATTTAATGAATCTTGCTTTTGTTTTTCTTTTCTTTTTTTTCTAATGCCGGCGCTTGACTTTTTGTCATTTACCCATATGAAGTCAGTTGTGTAGACCAATTTACCGAAAGAATTGTTGTTCAGGGTGCTCCATAGGAGACTGATCTATTCTACACCCGCAATGAGGTAAGATGATGATGGAGATTTGGTGGGATACCTCGGGGTAACCGGAGCTCTCGGGGAAAACCCTGTGTTACCTGGACTACGGGTTTGCACAAAACAAGTTATAAATCGGAGGTACTCCGGGAATCGAACCCGGCTCCACAGGGTCATGAGTCCAGCGTTCTAGCCGCTAGACCACCGTGGTGGCTGAATCTTGACACAATTTTTGGCAAATGAAAGGGAATTTTCTGTGGAGACGTTTTTCAAAACTGAGAAATTTCAGAACTGAGGGCCCATTACACGGGCTGAGACTGTGGAAGGATACCCAAACGGGATACGATTTTAGAATGGGTAAACAATTTTCATGTTATGTCATTTCGACACGTTATCAGAAGAGAAGTGGTCAAGATCATGAGAGTTGTCAAAAGAACCGAACAAGGAGAAGGAATTATTATTTTCACATTTTAGTTCTCAACAAATAATTATTACCTGAGTTTATTTTTTCATTCATAGTTTTCTGCCCACGGGCGGGTCTTTCACTGCAAACCCAGCATACTCAAATTTATTATTGGAGTATGAAGACTGATTAATACGTAGATCTGTACAGAGTTTGCAATTTTCTTTATTGCTTCGGTCTTTTAATTAAAAGAATAAAGCCAGATTTCTAGCTTGTAGCTCGCACCCAAAATCTGAAGCAAATCTTTCCAAAAAAACGTCAGATCTAGCCATAAAATAGCTTAGTAGACAATTCTGGCTTACTGGCGCTGAATGCTTGCGATTTTGAAATACAAAACCCAGTTGATTTACCGAAAAATATGCCATGGCTCAACAAATTACATAACACAGAAAATGAATTCATAACAATATGAAATTACTTACTAGAAATCTCATTCCACAGCGTACGAAAATCCACCCGTACCAGTGGAGAACTCAAAACCTAAATGTAATAGAATTCATTTAACATAAGCAATTTGTATAAATTAAGCAAGATAACTAAATTGCATATAATCATATTTGTTTTCATTATGTAATTTACTTCGTAGGCTATAACCTTAAAAAAATACTTTAAAAGTCAGTCGTATACGCATGGGCCAGTCCTGTATTTAACCAGCAAAATGTCGAATTAATAACGATTTTATTATTTGTCTTGCAGGATGTCGACAAACTGCATCGAACCTTGGGAAACAGCGTTGGAGTATTTCGAGTTCCTCTTCCGACATTCAACCACCTAGACTTTTTGTGGGGAGTGGATGTGAAGTCCTTGGTGTACGACTCAGTTATCGATTTGATGGCGAAATTCTGATGCTTGCTGTTGCAAGGAATGTGATGATAGCAACGGAATTCAATAATTCCAAGATGCATACCATAATGCCGAGGTACTTAAACCACTATAATTGTCACTCGAATTCATATAGGTGTCTCATCATCATCATCTGTGGTCATACAGCCCTTTTAGTTTAGCCTTGACCTCCTTAAGAATTGCGCCCAATCTTCCCTCTCTAGGGCTCTCCGTCTCCATCTCTTAATTCCTGCTTTAACTAGATCATCCTGAACATCATCCAACCATCGTAGTTTAGGTCTTCCTGCTCTTCTTTTACCACTTAGCGTGGCATCTAGTAATCTTTTAGGAATATTATTATTGTCCATTCTGATAATGTGGCCCAGCCACTCCAGCCGTCTAATTTTTATATCAGTGACAATACTTGGATCTTTATATAGTTTTTGTAGTTCAGAATTGGTCCTAATTCTCCACTCTCCCTTATCATAAATAGGGCATATAGGTGTCTACCGATGGATTTTATATCCCCAGTGAGCTTTCATCAGCCCTTATTTTGGCATCATATGCCATAGCAATAACATAAGTGGGAGATATGCAATGACATACAGGTTGGTGCAGATAAAAGTAGCCCGTGTAAGTGTAGAGGTAATACAGAAGAAAAATTACAGAAGCGAAGTGCTGAAAAGGCCTCACCTTTTGTACAAGATGTTAAAAGTGGTTCCCTGCAGCATCAATACACAGCTGTGCACGTCTAACCATGTTCAGCTACACTGTCACAGATACATTTTGCACAGATCCCGTAGAGCGCGACGTTTTAACCAAACAGTGTATTGCTTTTTTGCCTCGACCCTGAAAATTTCGCAGGTTTTCTTACTCAGACCTGTTCTTACATAGCCTACGCTTCCACAATTTCCACTCTTTCTTGCATCGAGTAAGTCATTTTGCAGAATGCGAACAGACACGTGTAATTCGACTGATGACTGATGAAATACTGACAGGAAGAATGCCAACAATCGATTATTGCATAAAATTGTCCATTGTTATACCTCATAGATGTCCAATATTGTAACTCATACGAAGTAACCCCTGACATAAGCAACCCGCAGCGCATATTCCTTAAAGTTGTTTTTCCTATTTTATATGGAAAGTTATTGACCTTAGCAGAGCATGCTTGACGTGCAATATCTCCTGGGTCTTAGATTCCGTGTTGTAGCTGTTTACTCATTTCGTTATGATACAATACGATAGAATACAATAATGGAATTTCAAACAGTCAAAATATCGCATTCGCATTCAAATGGGAGGAAACCTAACTTTTCGGCGTGGTATTACTGCCGTGTGTGAAATTCTTCTGATTTATTTGTATTGTCTATCGGAGGTAGATGAGATTTTGTTTTGAAGTTTTTGAGAATATGTTGAGGAATATGTTAAGTCATAATATTTCAGGAAATCAGGATACATTTTGTCATCAGAATTATATGCATACGACATGATTTTTTTTCTTTTTGTTTGCAATTACTTGATTTTTATTAGTACACAGCACAGCTTGTAAATTAATTTTTGCCAAGTATTTAACATTTAACATGCAGTGTTTACTGATTATTCCTTAGGGAATAGAATTTAAAGCAGAAAGGCTTAATAAAATAATAAATTAACAGAGCATTTTAACACGAAAGCATTTTTTCGGCTCAGAGTCCTGCTTTAGTGTTGCCGCTATCTAGCGTCAAAAGATTCTATTAATACAGAAATTGTAACACCACTACCACCTGGCGAGTGAAATTCTAACTACTTGCTCAAGCGAAAGCTTTTGATCGGTTAGGCCTGAGAGGATAAAAAGAAAGGAGATTGCGATCCAAGGGGAAATGCTTGCAAGCGATGGGACGGATGTGACGTCAAACTACACCTTTTGTCTCATAATTCTCCGCGAAATACCGCCAAGTATTTAATTTTGCTACAGGCTGTTATGTCACATGGCGAAATTTAAATGTCTAATTCAAATTTTAATAATGGTTAGTTGTTGCATTTGTGGTGTAACAGCTAAACCAAAATCTTCAGGAAATGCCGTGACTTTTCATATCTAAGCATTATATTGTTATATTTATGTATAATGAATGGAATTCATATAATAGTATGTAGGCCTAACCATTATGGTTTACGTTCTTTACAGATTTCCGAAAGATATAAGTCGTAAAATTGAATGGCTAAAATTTATAAATACGCCAAATTGGCAGCCAACGGCAAGAAGCGTTATTTGCTCGCAACATTTCCTGGAAGAATGTTTTGACAGGTCCTCCTCTTGCTCTAGTGTTAGACTGAAATCAAATGCAGTTCCAACTTTGCACGTGGAAGGACTTAAATATGTAAGCATATCATCCACCTATATATATTTAGAATTTAACAATGATGAAGTGCAGTGCATTCAATTATCTATAAGATTTCATATACAAATTAGTCTAGTTTTTTTCTCTTCCCTTTGAGTTCGGCATCATAATCCAGAGACTCTAAAAGAAGTTCCTTATATAATTTCAACATCATCAGAACTGCCATCAAACTCTGACACACCAAGAAAGTTGGGCGAAAAGGAGGTTAAAAACGACACTGGATAGTAATCACCTCCCAGTCTGTTAATTCTACACAGAATTCCAGCACTTTTTTCTCCAGAAGAAAAACATTGGCTATAGCCTATGCAACAAATGCACACTTTTCTCATTTTTCTGTAAATTTAGACATGATAAAGTATAGCTATATAACTTAGTACTTTGTTAGGCCGTATAATGGTCCATCTATATAAAAGATAGGCCTACTACATAACCTATATAAAAATGTGGCCTATACTTTTCTGAACATTTATTAATAAAACAATTGATCATTAAAAATGTAATTTAGCATTATAATAGGACTGTATATATTCTTTGTACTGTATATAAAAATGTAAAATATTTTATAGCCTATCTTTAAAAAATAATGTAATTTACCAGTATTAGACCATGTAGCAACTACATGATAAAAATAATAGCCTACACTCTTTGAAAATACTGCAGCCTATATTTTATTGTCGAACAACCTTACGTAATTATATTTGTCATGGTTGACCTTCACTCTGTACTTTTCTGTATAGTAACTTACGATACTTTATACAGCCAGGTATTTAAAAAATTAGACTCAACAGCACAATATGTCCACCTATGCTCTATCTAACATATGAAGCTTCAAAAATTATATTTTGTCTTACGTAAATGACTTAGAATGGATGTGGAGAGAACAGGAGTAAATTAGTAGATTATTATATCAATGTACATTTCACTGTAGCTTTATTAAACGTATTATGGTTGTTACATGGACTGAACACTTCATTTCTACTTTCTTTTATTGCTGTTCACTATATTCACCAACAGAAAAGAATATTAGCTTTTATAAAAATAACACCCGCAGAATTTTACTAGACTTTCAAAATATTCACAACACAAAACAGAAGTTGTAATCGTAATACTACGAACATTACAGCTGTTTAACACGCCGGAAAAAGAGTTGGACTATGGGTAATTTGGCGGCCATACTAGTACACCTTTTTGGTTCCACCGTTTCAAGCTTATAGCCCGGGGTTGATTATTTCGGAACAGGAGATTATTTTTGCAACAGCTCTGGGACCGCAACAGTTCCAAAATAACTGTTGTGTTATTTTTTTTACCCATCTCTATTAGCCGCTAGACGCACTACATTATGAAAACTGTTTCCGGAATCACGCGAGGGCCATTCGAATCTGCGCCAGAACGTGGGAACGTAGGTATTGTGTGGACTTTAAAATTTCTCTTCAGAATTGATGTATGTACTTGATCGAATAAGTGTAAAAATTATTATTGTCTGAATTGAAATTTCGTACACTTTATTGTGATAAAGAAGACTTTATACAAATATTTCATACTCCTTCGTCATCATTTAGACATTACTTCACGTCGGTTTTGGAATTTAAAATATCGGTAAGTATAAAATGCAATTTTTGAGTATAGTATTGTTTGTTTCACCATAACTCAGTTAACTTTTAAACCTCAAATCGTGGTTCAAACTCGTGACAATATTTTGAGCTAAAGGCGGGATATAACATAACTTCTTTAGCTGAAACTGGGATAAGTGCCAACTCATTTCCATTTCTCTTTCCAAAAATAAACTCATAAAACTCAGCATGTCACAGTGATATAATATTATACGAGTAAATAACAGTACAGTGAAACTCTGCTGCTTTGGAATTCGCGATAATTAGGACAGCTTTTTTTACACAAGACACTTGGCGATTAATACTCCACACATTGAAGGTAGAAATGAATGCAAAGAGTGAAAAATGTGGTGATAAATTGAAATTATCCAACGCAAGATTCATTTAGATACCTGTAACTGAACTACCAGAAATTTTATCTTGCCTTGAAATAAATGCGTCATAAAGTACATAACGAACAACAGCGAAAATAGACACAGTCTGAAAATTCAAAAGTTAGAACTCACTGTGCAGCAATTGACTTGTACTAAAGACATTCAAACGCATTTTTTAAAATTGATGTTCTGTAATCCATAGGCTATTTGAGGGACTTGGGCGTAAAACCTGGCAACTGATATTTTGGTCAAAAGTGAGATATGTAGCGTATAATATGGAATCTTACATTCTAGTCTAATGTAGTAGTTAGTTTTCCAAAATCTTAAGATATGGCAGAAGTATGCAGATTTTACTTTCCTAGTAACTATACTAAATGGTGCATGTATAAATGTTTATTTACTAAAACACTAAAACGTCGCTTATGTTTTACTTCCGAACCCCTCATGTATGGTGTTTTCTATTGTATTTATTAACATTCCATGGTATTCATACGTGCTTCACAGCTAGAATATGGAACAAGTCAAAAAACTTAATACTATTATAAAATCTTGATTTATAGTCACAGTCTAGATGAAATATATGCAGACGAGATTTACAATATAGTCTACTAGTACAACACAAAGTTTTAGTATCAATTTCATGAATCGTTGTTGAATGTTATGAATTCAACTACAGAATAGAAGGCGTGAGAAATTAGGTACTTCTTTAATTTGGCCCTAAATAAATGTTTTGAGTTTCATTTTTATATCCACAGGGAGGCTATTAAAATTTTTTTACTGCCATATAACGCACTCCTTTTTGATAGCACGATAGACTTGCCGATGGAGTATGAAAGTCATTTTTTGATACGTATTTATGCTATGAACTGTTGAATTAGTTACAAAGTTTTCAGGATTTCATACGAGGAAGATTATTAATGAAAAAATATACTGAAAAGCCATGGGCATTATTTGTAGTTTTTTTAATACTGCTACACGATTCCCTACATTTAGCACATACTATTATTCTAATTACTCTTTTTTGTAGTAGGAATATACTGTTACTATGTGCGGAATTTCCTCAGAATATTATTCCAAAACTCATTATCTAGTGGAACTATGCAAACCATATTGTTTTTAAGGTCTTGATATTTACTATCTATTGCATAGATCTAATAGCAAAACATACTGAATTTAGTTTGGGGGTAATTTCTTTAATATTATTTTTCCAATTTAACACATTACCGATTTTTAAGCCAGAAATTTTATTGTTGTTGTTTCTAATAGGGACCTATTGTTAATTATTGCGCTTGAAATTTGGATGTTGAATTTAGACAGGATTTAAATTGGATTATGTTAGTTTTGTTACAATTTAATACTAATTTATTGACTAAGAACCAGTCGCATATTTTGAAGAGAATTTCCTCTGTTGAAGATTGGAATGTGATGAACAGCAACCTGGTATGTAAAGAAGCTAAACAAAATTAGACGTCAATTTATCCCTATCGAAAAAAGTATTTCCGAATCTTCTGCAAACAAATCTTATACCAAGGCATGTATACAAAGTTTACAAGAAGATAGTCTATTTAAGTAGGTACCCTCTTATGTGAGGTATTTGTTCGTTATCAACATATTAAAATGTTTTTTCGCTCTCCTGTAAAATTGAATATTTTGATATACGGGGTTACTGTTCAACATCATCGATATGTTTCGGCATCTACATAAATCCGTCACCATTTCTCCATTTCGTCATCATTCCATAGCATTCCCCGAACGCCGGATGGCGACGCACGGAGGGGGCTGACAAGGGACGAGAAGGGTGGCCTGCTCGAAACCTGGGTATGCAGCGAACCTTAGTATAGTCAGTCGGTGTGGTTTGGAAATGCACCTGGCTTGAGGTTAGCTCAATAGTTCTTGAAAGGTCACAGTGCCCCCTCTCCCCACTTTCCGAAATTCCATTCCATCCAGACAATTGTTTTTCACGTTGCAGAAAGAATAATATTCTCCTAAGTTTAATGTAAATCAATGTATTAGGTTGGTGCATAAGTTCGTAGCGTTTTACCATAAGTTTATTAAACACATCAGATACACATAAGAGAGAAGTTAATCATCAACAATGTCTTCTCCTTCACTATTTACAACAGTCTGCCAAAGCTGGAGTAGTTTTTCGACTCCACTCCTGTACAAATCGCTCGGTTTTGAACTAAAGAAGTCTTCAAGCCATGTTCGGGGCGCATTTTCATCCGGAAAGGAAATTCCTTGAAGGTTGTTTCATAGAGAGCGGAAAAGGTAAAAATCTGAGAGCGTAAGATCAGATGAATAAGGTGGACGCGGAATAGCTTCTCAACCCAACTCGTGGATAGTGTTTTGTGTCAGGTTAGCAGAGTGCGGACGGGCGTTATCGTGGAGTAGCATCACTTCTCGCAGTCTTGTTGATCGTTTTTCTTGGATTGCGTGTGACAGACGTCGCAGTTGGTGGCAATAAATGTCGCACGATGTGGAATTGTCACAGTTCATCACATTTGCCAGTTCTCGGGTACACTGACGTGGATCATTGTGGATTAATGTGTTTAAGTGGTCTCCATCAAACCCCGAAGGTCTTCCTGAACGTGGAATGTCACTAATGTCAAAACGACCCTCCTTAAAACGAGAAAAGCACTTCCTTGCCGTGCTCTCTCCGATAGCTTTGTCCTCATACACGACGCAAATGTTTCTAGGCGCCTCCGCTGTTTTCGATCCTCTATTGAACTCAAAAAGAAGAATATGTCGGAAATGTTCCACTTTCTCCACTTGACACTCCATTTTCTAGCATCCACTGCTCCACTATCTGCAAAAATGAAAACTTCAATATGTAAACTCAAGCACAACAATTGAACTTCGAATAAAAAATGACGATCGATAAATAAACTCATAGTAACCGGAGTACCAACACGCGAAACAAAAACGCTACGAACTTATGCAACAAACTAATAGATACACACTGTATTCAATTTAAATCAAAACCTGTTTAACAACGTCTGCAAGAGTGATGTAATGGATACAACGCAACGTGACGTATTCCTGAAAGACCAGTTCTGCCCCAGAAGGTTATCAACAGAGTCTGGATTTTGATGACATATCATCTTGTTTTCCTCATGCAGTATGCATTGCTCTCATGTGTTAAAATTCTGAACACTAACCGCTGATTATAAAAATGTTAATTCAATTGTGTATTTTTCATCATAATATCTTCTATTTTTGAAGTTTTGGTCATTTTTTGAAGTTTTAAGCCATTTTCGGTCATTGTCTTCGCATTTTACTTCCTTCTCTGGTCCTTCTCTTTCTTTCTTTCTTTTTTTTTTTTTTTTTTTTTTGCAAAATATTAAATTAATTTAAATTATTAATTATTTAAAATTTATTTTTATTCTAACGAAATAAATGGACGTTTGATCAGTGGCTCGACAATGTACATATTGAGAGTCTGTGTCTTAGCTCTAGACAACTTATTGTTGTCGCTGCAACCAATTCCCCTATTTCCAACATGCCTGTAGTAGGGTGACCAGATTTACATCGATAGAAAAGAGGACACAAAGGTTCAAACAGGAGGACATTGTTCGAAAAAAGAGAACAGAAAATATGTACTTAGATTTAGGCTTAAGCCTATATTATACTATAAATTACGTCAATATCTATTTTCTTACAAAATATTTACAGTACAGATTTGGGCTTATATCATACTTAAAACTATGTTAATATTACAAAAATAATTATGATAAAACTTAATAATAATGCTTTTACAGTTAGCTACATATGAAAGTCGAGGGATTTGTAAAAGAGGACAGAAAATATCTACCATATTTAGATTTAAGCTTAGGCCTATAATACACTTAAAATTATGTCAATATGTGTTTTATTACAGTATACTTATGATAAAACTCAATAATATAAAATGATTTTACAGTTAACTACATATGAAAGTAAAGGGAACTATAATCATTATAAAAATACATTAAAAAATGCACAAAATGTGAATTTAATATTACTTTGTATGCAAAGAGAGTTATGATCGTAGGCAAAGAGTATATTCCGTCGATGCTGCTGCCACCTACAGGCAAATTACTTGAAAAAGGCGTCAAATCAGATAATTTCAAAATATTACACACACAAGTTACGAAAAGCAGGACATTTCTTGATTTTTTAAAAATCCGCCCGGACTCAGGAAAAAGGCCTAAAAAGGAAGACATGTCCGGACAAAAGAGGACGTCTGGCCACCATAGCCTCTTGGGGAGGGGGGAGGGGGGAAAACCGCTCGACAATGTATATGCATGTTGAAAGTAGTTATTTTAGCTACTTCCTGTCGCGGCAAGCGTTTGATTCGTTATTTTCACTGTCACAGATTTAGTTAATTACAGATTTTCAGAGAGGAATGTTTGGTGTTCAGTTTTCAAAGTTTCATTCAGCCATGTCTAAAATAAAGCCATCTAAATCTTGTCATTTAAGACAAATTGTGTCTGAATTTGGAGATGATGTTTTCTCTACGGACGGTGAAATTTTATTTTATAAGTTGTGCGAAACAAAGGTACCAGCCGAAAGAAAATAATTCACTGTTCACCAACATGTGGGTCGTCATAAGCATATACGGGCATTGCAACTCGCAAGTAAGAAGAAATCCACGCAACTTTTACTGCAACAAAGTGTATCCATGTAGGAGAATAAATCGTCAGATTTTTACAGAGACTTCTGTGAAGCATTTGACACTTCCTGCATTGAAGAAGATCTCACTGGCAGTGATTTAGCGCATTTCAAGTATGCTCCAGTTGTATCAGCGTATGTGGAAAGGAGTTTCTTACAGTACAAAAATGTGCTTTCCGACAACAGGCGACCCCTAACTTTCGAGAACCTGCGCATGCTGGTGGTTACCTACTGCAATAATTCTGAATAAGGTAATATTTTTATACGTGCTCTTTCCTAGAACACACAAATTCGTGAGTTTAAATTTATGTTACTTTTTAATTTCAGTTCTAATTTACCGAAGTAAAAACTGTGCTGTACTGCCATACCCTAAAATGAAGATAAAATTTTTAAGTCATTTTTAGATCATTTTATAGATATATTTAGGTCATCAAAATTCGGGCCATGGTTATCAATGTATTACAATATCTATGTTACAATCTGACGTCCTCTGCGACTCGAGGTTGTCATGTTAGTGAATGGATCAGAAGTACTCGGATTGACACCCGGCTGAGGTCGATGTAGTTTAAAAGGCGATAGGTCTTTCAAGTGGTGCAGAAATTCCACAAGTCCAGTGCTCGGTGTACAGTTCACAGCAGCAATAACTTAATTTACAGTGTAAATTCAGGGCTTGTGGAATTTTTTAGAACTAAAAAATGTAAGTTTACTTTTCTTTGTTTTTTGTAGGATTAAACAAATTTGAAGAATTTTATTAAATATGCTATTCACGTAATTTGGCATGTTTGTATGTTCCTGTACTTTTTTTGGCTCAAGTATAGGGTACATTTGAAGTTCCTTTTAAGATGAAATATTATCTTTCACCGTCTTCTTCACCTAAAAATTGTTTTCTAGAAAGAAAAATGATTGGTACTAGTCAAGAATTGTAGAAATCCCACGTGTCCAAGCAATTCTGATTTTTTTTTCCACAAAATAGTAAAGAGAAAAATTAATGTTCATGTATGTCAAACACTACAACTTATTATTATGCTTTAATAAAAGAAATACAGTCACTTCAATAGTACATTATGCAACGAGCCTATAATGGTAGTAATTAAGACGCAAGTATGTTTATGAAACATGAAACGAGCGCAAGCGAGTTTCATAATTTTCATACGAGCGTCTTACTTACCATTATAGTCAAGTTTCATACGACTTTTTATGCTCGACCATATTGATTTTTTCCGGCAATTGGTGAAATGAATTTGCGGGAATGTGCTTTGTGAAATGCTGGAAGATGACGGTGAATTGATGTTAATTTGTGTGTTGTTTTTTTCGACTGAGTTTAATATTGTCTAATCTCGCGCTAGTTGTCTTTCGATTGCATATCCGAGAATAATCGATACTTGCGCTTTCATATTGCTACAATGGTATTTTCTGACTGGTGGAACACCTGAACTTTAATGAATAGGTGTACTTTAATTAGGTCCATTAAAGGGCTGCTACCAGGTGTACAATTACTACATTTCGGCATGGTCGAGCATAAAATATCAAACGCTTTTGAAGAAAAGTTTTTGTCTTCTTCTTCGTCTTCTTCTTCTTCTTCTTCTTCTTCTTCTTCTTCTTCTTCTTCTTCTTCTTCTTCCTAATTGTGCCGCTAACGTAGGGGATTGCCTCGGACCCATAAGACAAGAAAAGTTTTTTATGCCTCCTGAAAAATTTATTCAAATGAAGATGTGAAGTTTCTGCAATCCACGATTCAAATGTGAAACCAGCACTTACACTTAAGACTTGTGACGATACAGAATGCCACATTAACAAACATTTACGACCATGGCTTTCAAGTAGATCAAAACCTACGCCGTGGACTACTTAACTCGTATCAAGTTCAGTTCAAAGCAGATTATCCTTCCTGTGCACGCCGAGGGCAACACAACAAAGTGATGTAACACACCTGTGGGGTAACGGTTAGCGCGTCTGGCCGCGAAACCAGGTGGTTTTCTAAATCACGACGCTTATTAACTTTTATATCTGACTTTAAAAACTTTAAAACATAATATATTTTCCTCCTTGACTGAAAAATTGACATCTTTGAAGTCTTTTAAAAACACAGGACAGTTACAGATTTCATTTGCGACATTTTAATACATCTTCACAGTACTTCACTAAATCACAACTAAAGTCCTTACCAAGTGTTTACTTTTCAACAGAAGACAGCCATGCTGTGTTAAAACAAACAATGCAATAACAATACAAAAACTGCACCCGTTTAACTTGCAATGAAGAGAGCTCCTTTCAAGCGACGTCTTTAATTTAGCGTATGAACCTGAAGATAATATATCTGTAAACAACTGACGTCATCCTATAGCCAATGTTGCTTAAACCTGTAGCCGCTTCTAGGCAATGTTTTGGTGTCCGAACTTCGATCCCTAGTCATAAACAGAGACCGGAACTTTGGCATAATGTCTTTTTAAATGTGTTAAATCTGTCTTCATTTTGACAGTAAATCTGTACGAATTATACCTTTGTGATTTAAACGTCACAGTTTTATGTAGCCCTTTTCTTCCTTTTTAATATAAATGCCTAATTTACAAAATAAATGCTTTGTTTTGCCTTTATTTGATTATTTATCGATTATAATAGATATTAGCGATCCTAGTGGTTAGCAACTATCTATGGATGCATATTTACTAAGTACTGAGCTTCGTGACTGTATATACTAGACTGTGGTTGTATGTTGTATGTACAGTATGTTGCCAGTGCCGGATTTAGGTTCCCTAGGGCGGTTATTTCCAGGGGGGCGGTATTTTCTCTCTTTGTCTTCCTTTTTTTTACATTGAAATTTGTTTTTAAAACACTTGTTGGTAAATATTTACTGAAGTTTGTCCTTGAACACCTTATGGAAGTCGGATATTGGTTTGTTATCGCATTGTTGCAGTCACGCCAAGAGTAAAAGGGAAGCGTGCAGATGCATAGGTTATATTGTAATGCCGGTATCACGTTATTATCAAAGACCGGAACTTTGGCAGAATGCCTTTTTAAATGTGTTAAATTTATCTTCATTTTGAAAGTAAACCTGTACGAATTATACCTTTGTGATTGAAACGTCACAGTTTTGTGTTGCCCTTTTCTTCCTTTTTTAATATAAATGCCTAATTTACAAAATAAATGCTTTCTTTGCCTTTATATGATTACTAGTGGCTTGCAGCAAATGCTGCAAACTAAGTTCATTAGACGTTCAAATAAACATTTTTCAGATTTATTTTCAATGAAGAATACCAGACATTCGGAAAGTTATTTGCTTCCATAATAATGAAAGATACTCTCTCTCGAGCCAATACTGAAGAGAACCACGCATATAAATATCTACACCACACCGCCATTAAATATATGAAAAAGACCCAACCCCACTTGATTAATAATTATAAAAATATTTGATTTTTAATAATATTATTATCTTACGTAAGTTTTATAGCTTTCAGTAACATAGACCTATACTATATATACTATATAGCCGCCACTCAGTAAAATATAGAAATCAAAATCTAATTTAAGTTATTCTCTACACCTACTTATATAACCCCAAAACGTTTCACTTTCATATCATCAATATAGCATTAATATGTATAATTAATTAAAAATAGTCACATCATAGCATTAACTACAATAATATTTCATTTCTAATGGTAATAATGTCATCAAACCACTGCACGCATTGTATTCTTCACCTGACATAATTAGGAACATTAAATCCAGACGTTTGTAATGGGTAGGGCATGTAGCACGTATGGGCGAATCCAGAAATGCATATAGAGTGTTAGTTGGGAGACCGGAGGGAAAAAGACCTTTAGGGAGGCCGAGACGTAGATGGGAGGATAATATTAAAATGGATTTGAGGGAGGTGGGATATGATGATAGAGACTGGATTAATCTTGCATAGGATAGGGACCGATGGCGGGCTTATGTGAGGGCGGCAATGAACCTTCTGGTTCCTTAAAAGCCATTTGTAAGTAAGTAAGTAATAATGTCATCAAACCACCTCAAGTTTTGTAGTTTTTAATATCCTATACACAGCTGTACCCAGAAAATTACACACCACAGAATCGAACCTGTAAATTATTTTTAGTAAGTTAAGTTTTTAATAACCAATTCAATTTGAGCTCTAAATATGTCAGCATTCTTGCAGATCATGGCCTTCGTGTAATATTTTTTACTGTAGTATGTGTTTTGTTTTATTCTGAAATGCAACACGGCCGACTTGATACTCGCTTCGCTTCTCCTTTACAAAAAAGCGAAGGGAATATCAAGTCGGCCGTGAATGCTATTAGCTAGTTCTCAAAACTGACGACAGATGGATTTTGGAAAATAGAAAAATTATGTTTAAAAATTGATATTTCACTGAAAACTACTATTTTTCCGAAAAACTTTGAGTTCCAAGCTTCAAAATGAGGGGTCATTTATTAAAATCCGTCCAGCCGTTTTCCCGTAATTTCCATTACCAGTTCAAATTATATATATATATATAGATTTATCTATTATTTATTAATTTATTATTAAAAATTGCCTACAGGTATATTTTAATTTATTTCCATAACTGCTACAATGAAAGTGACTTCACCGAATGTATATTATTGTCTTTCAGTCACTTCATATTCTTTGCAACAATGAGTGCTGCCGTGCAAAAATGTATAACAGTAAGCGTTTTAATTATCGCTTGTGTTTATTTGACAAGGCAACAATGAGTGCGGGTGTAACTTTATTTTTAACGGTTAATTTTCTTTCAGTTTTCATTGCGACGTTGTTGTAGCTAGCTAAATATTTCATACCGCAACATATCACTACATCCAAACACAAAAATGCACTTTCCAAGGCTACTGGGAAGAAGATTTCTTTGCTTCCAACAGTAATTGCAACATCGAGTCGAAAATCTCAATTTGCATTCGACTTATGTAAAGCTTTTCTTGCTGTCGAAATCCCTTTGTAGAAAGTGCAAGGTTGTGTGTCTAGTGCAAGGTTTTTGTAATTGCCTTTTATTGCGTATTTTAGCTATTTATGATGCCTTTTTGCCTGCCTATTTTAATGATTCCGGTCTCTGGTCATAAATAAGACAACTCCGCTATCATCGAGATTTGATGCAGGTCCATTGTCGTCGTGAGCTAGGAAGCTGTCAACTGAGCTTACCAGCATAGCGTAAATCCTTTAACTCATGAATATGATTGTTTTGTGTGAATTTACTTCACGGAACTCCGATTTACTACCCGTCCGTTGTAAATTGATCGATGTTGATTCCATGAACTAGCAGAATACGTCATCCTCCTCCACGAATGCTGTAATCCCCTCAATGTTTTGTAATCGCCTACGATGTCTTGTATAGCCTACAACACAAACTCAAAACATGAGATCATTTAAGGCCAAATTAAAGAAGTACCTAATTTCTTACGCTTTCTATTCTGTATGTGAATTTATGACTTTCAACAACGCTTCATGAATATTTCTGTCTTGCAAAAAGTATTGATAATAAAATAATTCTTCTGTGTATATTTCAACTAGACTATGATTATAATTAAGACTTTACAGTAATATTAAGATTTTTTTACGTATTCCATATTCTAGTCGCGAAGTGATGTACCAATACCATGGAATGTAAATAAATATAATAGAATACAATGTCAGCGCTCAACGGTCATGTAGGTAACACTCAACGCGTAGCACTTCCTCTTTGAAGGTGACAATGTTGATTTTAATGCCCGAAGTCCTCGACAAGTCTTACAGACAACTTATGTAATTACGATGATCAAATTCTAACCTGTATAGAAAAGCTAATGAAAGTTGAATGGATATCCTTCTCAGTTTTTATTAGGGTTTAAGAACTGTTATTCTTTCAAGGTGAAGGGCAAAGTTGTTTGTTGTTTATTTTTAGTTATGTTGCTTAAATATAAATAGGTTACAATAAACCACCTCCAATACAGACTTGTCTGTTTCGTGTGGAAGGCAGCTTTAAGACTGGCGTCTAACTTTCTGCAAAATGCGGCGGACATACTTGATGTTATGGACAGTTTGTATCCTATGGACCAGCACTAATCAACAAAGTTTCTCATCCAAGCCCGATACTCAGCTGTCCACGGTAAGAAAATGATAATTGTACATCTTAATACAGTAGAGACTGGTTAATTAAAAACTGAATAATTCATATTCAATCCGATTTTTACGGTGATTGAGTGGCCAGACCTTCAGCCTGTAACGCAGGCGATCCAGGTTCGATTCCTTGTCAGGCCTGAGATTTTTCATTGAAGAATCCACAGTGACACGTGCGCTGGACAAAGTCGCAGTTGGGGTTTTTCTCAGAACGCAGCGAACCTTAGTGTAGTCAGCCGGTGTGGTTTGGGAATGCACTTAGCTTGAGGGTTAGCACAACAGATCTTGAAAGGTCGTGATATCCCCTCCCGAAATTTTTTTCCTACTTCAACCAATGCTAAAAATTCACATGTAATTTTAATTTTCGAAGCTTACATTTCGATAATTGGAATCCAGGACTTCAACTAAATTAATGAACAATCTGGAATTTTAGAGGCAGTCCGAAAGCGTTTCGTGATAACCACGGTTGTTAATGATTCCAAGAATTCAAATTGTATTCTTAAACTTCAAATTTAACCACAGGAAGTGACTCAGAAAAGTCGCTAAGTTTTGTCTGTTAAGTTTCACACCAAAGTTCTGCAAAATAATGTTAAATTTATTATAGAAAAAAAACTGTGATTGTTTGCACTGTTCTTCATTTGACTGTACCTGTAGGGAGCCAGCAGTGCCTCAGAAAATATTTGCGAATGTGTTCTCTTTATTTTTATTTTAAGTTAAGTGAAGAGATGGGCGAAAATTTGGTCAAAAGTCACATTCACATTTTTCCTTTTTATATAGAAATTGAAGCTATGATGCCTATTTACACTCTGACGAAGTTTTACAACACTGCGACTGGCGCACAGTGTGCAATGTTCCCAGTCTAGGTGGACAAAAATCAAATTTCGACTTGTTTAGTTAGGCATAGGTGAATATGAATTCATGTTCTTTAATATTTGAAGAATGTTGTGAGAAATAGCTTTTACTGATTTATCAGCGGAAAGTTATATTTAGAAGAGTATGAACATTGAGTTCTTTGTAACACTTTTCGCTCCTGTTCAGTCGTAGACAGAGAGGCTTACTATGTAGGTCAGGTATGCTCATTCTCTGACTCGCGATTACGTTCTGTAATCACAACCTTCGAATGTAGAGCGTGCTGTTCTTCCTTCGAAGCTCGACGGATGACTGCGGAAGGCAGTTCAAATACTTAGTAACGTACGAACAGTGCGGGACAATGACACAGCCAAAAGCTTCTGTAAGCGAACGATCATTCCGTACAGTGTGGGAGGAAAACTATTTTTGTTGTGCGTTCGGTGAAAACGTGAACTATTTTCTATGTTGTAAGGTACTGTCAGGAATACTACTGAGCAACATAAAACGACATTATACGCTCTGTCACCCAGAACATGTCGAAGTAACAGGGAAGCTGTTTTCTGTAATATGTATTCATATACCAACGTTATTATTATTATTATTATTATTATTATTATTATTATTATTATTATTATTGTAATTGTTACTATTATTACTATTATTACTATTATTGTTTGATTTTATTCTAAAAGAAATACATGTTGTGATAAAATAATTTTTTCAAGGGTGCAACGTGCACTACAGTTTCAAGAATTGAAAGCACTTCATGAAAGGTCAAACACTGAAGAAAGTCGAACAATTAGTGCCTGAATAAAATATAGTTAATTATATCTCCGTACTGGAACGACTCAAATTGAATTCGCAGAACATAGATTTAGTGGTTTTAGATGTATGGAGAGTGATATTAATCTTTTTGTCAATCCTTTAATAGTAAATGTACAATCCGTGAGAGTGCAGTTCCAGGATGCGTTAATTGATTTGCAAAGTGACGTAGAATTCAGAAATGCAGAGAATATGACTTGACAAGAATAGAAGTGTTAAAAAAATGAACAAAAGGAAATATACCGAGATCAGCTTACTCGCTGCCACTATGTTAGCTACCTTCGCCTCGACATATGTGTGCGAACATTTATTTTCGAGAATGAAGGTTGCTAAATCCAAACATAGATCCCAATTAACAGATGAGCATCTTTTGAGTCAGCTGCGCATCGCAGTAAATTCGTTGGAAATGGATTTCCGATTACTTGCAGAAAAGAATGCACATGTTGAACAGACCGCAATGTATGGTATGGTGGAATATGAAAATAACACTACATATGATATAGGCCTAATAATATTATAACTGTATTAAACATAATAAAATAATAATGTAATAACTGAATATTACAGTGTATACTCCTTCCTTTTTCAAATTCAGTTTATTATCCGTATTTGTTAGAGTATGAGAGCCATGACACGGGCGGTGCTGCAATGTACAGTAGTTGCGGAGCCCATCCCGTACACTGTGCATGTTATGCAGTGCAGCATCATCCGTGTAATCGGGGCTTTTACAATTTTGAGCATACCTGATGTAGGTGAAAAAGAGCGAATTGTTTGTGATTTATTGTGCTGTGAGCCATGAAATCTGTTCAGATAGGTAAGTTCTTACTAATTTCACTTAAATTACAAGTTTGTAAAGTATTTTCCTTCTTACAGTAGTGTTTAAATATTACAATTGGAAAACATATGTTTTAAAGTTCTCCAAATATAATGTGAGTTTTAGTATAGCCGGTCACGTCCGGTTACAATTCTTTTACCATTTAATACAGCATCATTTAGAGTGTTGAATCATTCTTTTAAAGTTTGTGCGTTCTTGCGTATTTATCAGTAATTAATTTTTTCGATGGTGAGGCATATGGTAACTGTTCCATGTTTCGCTTAACAGCAGAATAAAATCATAGAATGAGGAAGTTTTTAATCACTACGTGAAGATTTTAGGCCTATAAAATTATTCATAGATATCGAAGATCATTTTAAAAGTACATTGGACAGATTTTTATCTAACCTTAACAGACACACAGTGAATCAGAACGCAAATCACTAGCTGGACAAAATTAATAAATTCTCTGCACTCTAACGGATTGTTATGAAACTTTGTACATGCCTTACAGGTGGCACATATGTTCTGTGTGCAAACTCTGATTACGCTTTCACAAGAAAAACTACCCCTTTATAGCGGGTGCATTTAGGTAGAATTAATAACTTCTCTCCTTTCTAACAGATTTTCATCAAACATTGTAAGGAAGTTAAAGATAGTATATATTTTTTGCGCACAAACAATATTTACGGATCCATGAGAGGAGCTACCCCTCCATAGGGGTACATTTAAACAAAATTAATAACTTCTCTATCTAACAGATTTTTATGAAACTTTTTACAGAAGTTACAGATGGAATATATTTTTTGTCTACAAAGTCTGAGTCTTTGTAAGTTCATACATACTGTATGTATGTATACTTTTTGCTGGTTGAGTGGAAGAGAAGGCTTTACGGCCTTAACTCTGCCAGCTAAAATAAATAATAATAATAATAATAATAATAATAATGATAATAATAATAATGTTTTATTTAACCTGGTAGAGTGCTATTTATATAAAGTTTCATAAAAATATGTTATGTAGAAAAGAAGTTAATGTTGTGTAAATACATGCCCTGTAAAGGGGTTAAGTTTGGTTCACAATAAACCGGGAATGGAAACGACAACGAAAACGAGAACGTAAATAATGTTAAATTAAATGTATTTAAATGTGAGCATTCACAATTAACATTACTTCCGTTCTCGTTTTTGTTGTCGTTTCCGTTCCCGGTTTATTGTGAACCAGCCTTTACTTCCTCTTACGGAACCGTAAATATAGTTTGTACACAAAATATATATTCTACCTGTAACTTCCGTACAATCTTTCATAAAAATCTGTTAGTAGGAAAGAAGTTACTATTTTTGTCTAAAACTACCCCTATAAAGGGGTGGTTCCTCTCACAAAAGCGTAGTCAGAGTTTGTACACAAAGAATATCTGCTACCTATAATGTCTCTAGAAAGTTTCATAACAATCCGTTGGAATGCAGAGAAGTTATTAATTTTGTCCAGCTCGATTTGCGTTATTACACACTGTGTGGCAGTTGTTTCATTAATTACGCCATCCTTGAAAAGTCTGCTGCGCTTATTGAGCTTAATATGTAGCCTATGGAAACTTTTAAACTTATTTCCTCGCATCTTTTTGTCCACTTCTCTGCACTCACATTGCTTAGGATTACACATATTTTGTGCTAAGAAGCTGAAGTCTTCACTGTATGTTCTTTAAAGTATACTTCAAAAAGTTTTGTTGGCATTTTTTTCAGAAAAGAAATAGTGTTTTAATAAAAAAAAATAAAATATGTGCATACACTCTGTAGGTCTAAATTTTATAAATTTATATATGAGTATATTTAATTTTTTCCTCCTGTTTTTACAAGATAAATGTAAAAAAAATATAAGAACAAAGGAACTTTCTAAATAGATTAAACTTATTGTAAACAAATTCAGACACAACACTTAAAATTTGGGGAGACGAACAATTCTGAAAATATATAAATTATTATTATTATTATTATTATTACTACTACTACTACTACTATTTTGACATTTAAATAACTCTGCAAACTACTCAACCTATAAATATGAAACTTGAATATGTCATTACTGATATCTACAGAAGTATGTTACAAAAAAACCAAGTCACTAGCTTAAAAAATTAATATAAAATAGTAATTACATCCATCGCTTCCCTAAAATATACTTGCTACACATTTAATACCGAGTAGACATTTCCCCCGTTAAAGTAAGTAGGCCTACTGTGCATATTCCTTTCAGTTCTTCCTTTAAAAAATCTTGACATTCAATGGATAATAATCTCAATTGGGACATGTAAATCACAGAAATCTGCAGGAAAGTATACTCTATTATCCATGTGCTAAAAAGGATAAATGTTTATCCCGCCTCTTGTTTAAAAAAGTCCCTTGTGCAGATGCGTGTATTGCCCTACTTTGACTATACCGACATTTTACTGACTGACCTTTCCAGCGACAACAAAACGAAACTTCAACGTGCTCATAACTATTTTGTGTATACGTTTTGTAAGCAATGTTCGCAAGTATTATCACATTACCCATCCCTGGAAGCAATAGGTTGGCTTAAACAAGATAAAAGAAGAAATTTGCATTCACTTATCCTTGTCTTTGAGATCTTGAACTCCTCTATTCCTTCGTACCTATCGTCTCGCTTCACTTATCTTTCTTCCCATCATAATCTGAACACACGATCTCGCCATGAAACAATACTAACAACATCATTCCATCGCACCTCCATCTTCTTTCACAATAGCCCTGCCAAGACTGTGGAATTCGCTACCTGCTATCATCAGGGACTGTAGAAATAAAATTGAATTTAAACGTAAACTTACTAGACACTTATATATATATATATATATATATATATATATATATATATATATATATATATATTAATGTACCGAAGTACATATGATATTTCCATGCAGATATTCTGCGTCATCATACGATGAAAGAGTAATGGAACGGAGAAAAATTCTCTCCGGCGCCGGGATTTGAACCCGGGTTTTCAGCTCTACGTGCTGATGCTTTATCCACTAAGCCACACCGGATACCACCCCGGCGTCGGACAGAATCGTCTCAGTTTTAAGTTCCAACTCTTGGGTTCCCTCTAGTGGCCGCCCTCTGCACTACGTCATAGATGTCTATGAACGTAGGACTGAAGTCCACACATGTGCTGACGTGCACTCGTTATGAGTGACTAGTTGGCCAGGATCCGACGGAATAAGCGCCGTCTTAAATCACAAGTGATTTACGCATATCATGTATATTATTTAATGTACCGAAGTACATATGATATTTCCACGGAGATATTCTGCGTCATCATACGATGAAAGAGTAATGGAACGGAGAAAAATGCACCTCAGCACATTTGTGGACTTCAGTCCTTCGTTCATAGACATCTATGACGTAATGTGTTATGTTTTATTTAACGACGCTCGCAACTGCAGAGGTTATATCAGCGTCGCCGGATGTGCCGGAATTTTGTCCCGCAGGAGTTCTTTTACATGCCAGTAAATCTACTGACATGAGCCTGTCGCATTTAAGCACACTTAAATGCCATCGACCTGGCCCGGGATCGAACCCGCAACCTTGGGCATAGAAGGCCAGCGCTATACCAACTTGCCAACCAGTCGACTCTATGACGTAGTGCAGAGGGCGGCCACTAGAGGGAATCCAAGAGTTGGAACTTAAAACTGAGACGATTCTGTCCGACGCAGGTGTGGTATCCGGTGTGGCTTAGTGGATAAAGCATCAGCACGTAGAGCTGAAAACCCGGGTTCAAATCCCGGCGCCGGAGAGAATTTTTCTCCGTTCCATTACTCTTTCATCGTTACTAGACACTTGTTCAGTAACTGAGACTCGTTCAGACATAGCTTCTTGTAAATAGTTATCTTATTGTAACATAAAATATTTAAATATCCGGCAATTTCATCCGTATATAATTATTATTTTACTTTTAATTTGTACTTTAGTAACAAATCTGTCGCTGTTCTTAACTTCTACAATATTATTAATCAGATAATATTTTCGTACTTTGATTTTATTGTAATTATAATTGTAAAATTAATATTGATTTTAATTTTAATTTAAATTGTATTCCTAATAATGTAGTTGTAATCCCTTGGTAGAGGGGAAGAGAAGGCCTGATGACTTTATCTCTACCAGGTTAATTAAATAAATACTAAATACTACAATAATGAAATCCGAGGTCTATGACATATTTTTAGGAGCATGTACGCTTGTGTATTTCATGAGAATATAGTCCTATTCTAAGTCAGTTAATGAATATCGTTCGTATTGTTCACTATTTGTGCGTTCGCAGCCGGAGCTGATCCAGAAGTACGGATATCCGGCCGAGACCCACGAGGTGCTCACCACGGACGGATACTTCCTCACAATGCACTGCATCCCACCCCGTGGGGGAGCGAACAGACCCGTGGTCTTGTTGGTCAACGGTCTCTTCTGCAGTTCGGCTGACTGGGTCGTTACTGGCCCCAACAACGGACTAGGTAAATACTACTACTGTCGAGAACTAGATCTCTGTTGACATGAAGCTGACAGATACAAGATGGCGGCCACCAGATAATTCGAATACCTTGGTTCGTAGTTCTTGGTAGTACACTGGGTGTGATGTATCTTGGGTTCATGTGACCAATTGCGGCCGAGGACGGTGGGTTTTTTTTTTTTCAAGGAAGACAAAAAACGTATCTTGACTTCCTTAGGAATGAAACGCTGCACGTTTCCAAATTTTGCTACATAGAGTAGTGTAGGGGCAAGGTCGGTCACTCTTAAGATAGATAGATAGATAGATAGATATTTATTAGCCTTAGGAAATACAGTGATTTCATGGCATCGTCAGAGTGAATACATAATAAATATGCGGTTACATACATGTTATTCCGACATACAAGATGTCTACAATAATATACAATCAACACATTCAGTAATGAAGTCAATTCTCCACAATCTTCTCCAGACCGTTACTTGTACAAGGTTCTTGGTTTCCTTATCTTCTTGGGCAGTCTCACCGCAGACATGATTCAGACAGAAAAAAAGAGCAGTAAACACAAAAGGAGATACTAACCACTGTAAGTTAAATTTGGAGTGCTAAACTAAGATACTCATTGACAGTAAAAGGCATGTGGAAAAGTAAAATATGTTTCACTGACTTTTTAAATCTAGCATAGTTAAGGGCTTTAGATTCAACAGGGAGTTTGTTGTAAAGTCTTATCCCTGTATGTGATAAGCTATTGAGACTCTTGGATAACCTATGATGATTAAAATGTAAATTATTGCATGTTCTTGTGCTGTAGTTGTGATAATCAGAGTTTATTTTAAAACTATCATAATTTTGGTGGATGAAACAGACTGTTTCAAGAATGTAAATACAAGGTAGGGGCAAAATATCAAACTCTGTGAATATTTTTTTACTATCCGAGCGAATAGGTACCTTCTTTATAATTTTCAATATTCTCTTTTGCAGTCTAAACACTTGTGCAAGTTTTGATGACGACCCCCAGATAATTATCCCATATGATAACACAGAGTGAACATAGCCAAAGTAAACCGCTCTAAGTAGTTCCTTGGGAGAGTGAATCGTTGCAAACTAAAATATAAACGCACCCATAAGAAATGAGATTAGATCAGTGATATGGAGACGCGTCCACCGCTGTGGAGTGACCATGAAATGAGCAGGTCCGGGTTCAAATCCTGATTGGCATAAGTTACCTGGTTGAGGTTTTTACCAAATGAAACAGAATTGCTCGGTAACTTTGGGCGTTGGACCTCGGACTCATTTCGCCATCATAATTACACTTCTCCTCTTCCATCATCATCATCATCATCGTCATCGTCATCGTCATCGTCATCGTCATCGTCATCGTCATCGTCATCGTCATCGTCATCGTCATCGTCATCGTCATCATCATCATCATCATCTCCGTTTCTTTCCCGTATTTCGTGTTAGGGGAGAACGATTTTCACAGTGTTGCATTTCCGAAAATGTGCCGTATGGAGGTGGTGGAGTGATGGTTTGGGCAGGAGTGTGTACGGATGCTCGTACAGAGTTGGTTTTTGTTGAAAATGGAAGACTAACAGCTTATAGGTATATAAATGAATGTTTGGCTGATCATGTTGTGCCATTTGGCCAATTTGTAGGCGATAACTTTGTTTTAATGCATGATAATGCACTGCCGCATATTGCCCATGCGGTCGGAGATTATCTCCAAGAAGTGGGAATCCATGTTCTTCCATGGCCAGCAAGGAGTCCAGACATGAACCCAATTGAACACGTGTGCGACATGCTAGGACGGCGTGTTAAGAATAGACGACCGAGACCAGAACCGTTACAAGAGTTGAGGCGAGCACTTGGCGAAGAATGGGAACTTATTCCTCAAGAAGAAATTGCTAACCAAATTGAGAGCATGCAAAGACGTATGGATGCAGTTATTCAAGCCAGAGGGGGTAATACCCGTTACTAAAAAGAGTTTTTAATGTTTAAGGCACCATAAAATGCCCTTTGTAATTTTTTGTAAATTTTTCTCATCAGAGATTTTTTTTTCAAATGTTGTCGTATAAGGTGCTAAATAAAACATTATTTTGTTTAAATGGGTTTTGTTTCATTTTGAAATAATTGGCAACAAAATACAAGCAAATATAGAAGTGTCCGGGTTTTTTTTGTCCCTGAGTGTATTATGTTATTCACGTTTAAAACACAACTACAGTATTAAGAAATTGGTGTTAGTACTTTTGTTTTACAGACAATATAGATAATATCAAACAGAAAGATGCAATATAAAAATAACGACATAAAATTTCACGTTCCGCTTGAAGTTTGCACACAACTGTTTTCTTAATCCAACAGGCTGCTTATTCATACACATAATCTTTCCTTCTTCCATACCTAGAGCTTGATGCCCGCGCACGACATCAAGGTAAAAAAAATATGCTTGCTTTGGCGTCACTGCTTTAGGTTCTACATATTTGTTTAAATAAAATATTTGTTTCTAAGAATAAATTCTTTGTGCACGTACAGGCAGGTTTATTTCTACCAATACGATACTGCAAAAAAAATCAGATAGGACACAATTTGTCCATTTATTGAGATTCTTTCAAAAATAAAGTTATTCCTGAGCCATGACACGTATGGCGCACTGCCACAATTGGTCAACCCTTGCTCAGTACACTCATCCCTCCGTCGTCCTCAGTACTAGATACGTAATCAGTCCTTACGGGTAGCACACTTCGCGAGTCACTCGTTTGCGCGAGCGTCTTTGCCGGTCCTGTTCTGGGATATCCTCGGGTAGAACGAACGAACTCTGGTTTCTGTCGATGAAGCCGTCAACTGATTGAGATAGTCTACTGCTTGGCTGAAATGATGTGAGTTTTGAACCCTCCAACACTGCTGTCAAATGCATTAGTGCTAATGACAGTTACAATGGCTAGTGCAATATTGGAAGTTTCATTAATGTACGATGTTGTATTTGTTCGCGCAGCGTACATTCTGTCGGACGCGGGATACGATGTGTGGCTCGGCAATACGAGAGGCAACGTCTACTCCAAACGACATTTGCGTCTTTCACCACGCGATAAACAATTCTGGAACTATAGGTGAGTCTTAAATGTATTACTCCGCTTCCAGTTCTGTACGTACCAGTGGCGGCTCGTGCCGGATAAATTAGGTGGTCAATAGAATTCTAGGTAATTTCCTGGAATTGTTATAAGTTATAGCCGTGACGTCGCGAATGCTTTTGTAACCTATACGATGGGCATATTGAATTAATGTAATATATTAACCGTGTCGATTACGGTGTGCATTACCAGTCTATTTAAAAGCACGTTTTCATTAAATTGACTTACGTATAACCTAGATCTTTCCTTTAGTGCATCCGCAATGGTGTTCATGTTCTTCTGCAGAGCCTTTAATTGCAAAATACATTTAAAGTGTTCAGCTGAATCTGCATGGTTGTGAAGACCGCGATTGACATTTTTGAAATCGCAAAATCCAGTTCAATTCCAAGCGAGTTTCTTGTTCCCCAGAAGAAAAGGCCAACAATATAACTTCTCGTTATAGTGACTCCCACATAACCAGTTGCAATCGGCATACCACGAATCTTGAAACTGAATATTGTATGACCGACCACCACTTTTCACTTTTTTCATAGTTATATTAATGTGAGGTGTTGTTCAGCGGTATTTTAAAATATCTTGCTTATCTTCTGCACACCAACGAGAGAACGGTGTTTCCAAAAGATTACACACTAAATCGTTTAACGGATTCATATTTTCATCGCATTAATACACTTAGTAACACCATATTTCGCTCCACTTGTCACAACAAAGAATACGTAGGCCTATAGACTAAAAGCGAAATCGTTGGTCTGCGCGGGTCAAATGTACAACGTAGTTTCAAATGTTATGCCAACTTTCTTCATTACAGGGTATTCAAATTATTTCAAAATCTATACAAAACATAATATTCAAGAGGTGCTAACGTTAAAAAATACAAAAATAGATAAGTTATATACTAAATTTAAACAATATTTAACTTCTTTACACAATATTTTATGTTTTCTTATTTAGTTGCAAAATATTACAGTTTGCCACCCTGGTCCAATGTTTGGACGAGAGAGAGATTCTGTCCTTCAAGAACAGAGAAAGGAGATGAATGCCTGCTCGCCAGACCTTCCTAATACCCTCGCAAAAGGGACCGGTAATTCATAGTAAGCAACTCGTTGTCATGGCAACCGGGGTGTGTGTGTGTGTGTGTGTGTTTTTTTTAACTGCATGCCCCATTACATAGTAATACTACATGCTTTGTAATTTCAATTCATCAGTTTACAGTATCTAACGTATTATAATATACACGTGTTTAGCTATAATCTTCATACATACTATGATATCGTATAATATAATATTTTAATTGCAGTCTGTCATGATTAATTGGCATATTATTGTAGATCATTGAAGTTTATCGAGCTGATGAAACGGACGAATATTTGCAAATACTTGCTAACTAGCTTGTCATGAGTCGTAGGGCAATCTCCGCCAATGTTTCTTATTCTTTTACTCATTTCCTTTCTTTCTTTATATAATCTTTTGCATTGCAATACGACGTGATCTGCAGTTTGTTCTTCTTCTCCACATGGACATATCGGGTTGTCTGAAAGTCTAAATCTGTGAAGGTGTGTGTGTGTGTGCGTGCGTGTGTGTGTGTGTGTGTGTGTGTGTGTGTGTGTGTGTGTGTGTGCTGAAGGCGAAAAGGAAACTGGAAAGTCTCATTCGGACCTTCAGCTGGTCTGCTAGCCACGTGGCCTGGTGAGGGGTTCATTGAAGTGCTGCAGTGAACGTTAACTGAGCGGATTAAGCCGAACAAGATATTAAAAAGTAGAGCAAAATATGGTTTAGTGAAGAATTCATTTTATTTTAATTTATTGATAAAATATATTTTATTAAAACACGAAAAAAGGGGTGAAGGTGGCCTTCATGTACTTCACTTGAATAACCGCCACTGGTACGTACAAATGGTAGCCGATGGTGAATTAGCAATACGGTATTTAACGACGCTGTATCAGTCGTATCCAGTGATCTCGCTGTAGTATTCGAATGAGAAAACTCCAAGAAAAATTTAGCGATCATTTCTCGCCCACGTCAAAATGTTAAAGTTATCTAAGTGTACTCTCCACTTGCTACTCAAACCATAGTCTTTGTCATAATAATATCCTTCAGGTGAATTTTGGGTGAAAAATTTGATTCGATTTTTATTTTTCCAGTACATTATTTGGATTTCCCTCTTTAAAATGATATATCACATATGACCAAGTTCATACTGCATTCATTTTAATTTTTCGTTTTTCTGAGAAGGCGTATAAAAGTTTTAATTCCAACGCTCATCCTTCATGAAGTTTCTTAGTTTTTGGGTAATGGCATTTGTCTTAATGACAACAAGATTCAGAATATTTTATTTTCGTTGCGACGAAAGATATGTATATGATAATAACCAAAGCTCGGAACTTGGGGACTTGTGTGTCGTGTTCATGAGTAAGGTTACAGGTACAACGTACACAAAGCTCACCCTGCAAGTGCTCAGGGACAGTCGTGTGTACTAAGAAAGTGGTCACATCGAATGACAGGAAGACGGACGAGGAAACTGTGTCGTGTCGAAGCCAATGACATTCAGATAATTAATTAGAGGTAAACGGTCTGTTTGAAAATAAGAAAATACGTATTATTCGAATGGGTATTGTATACGTTTGAAAATATATTTCTTAAAATTTAGGTACAGAATTTCGTGAAGGAATTCTGAGGAGATACATTATTTTCTTCGAATGAAGAGTTTATATTTTGTAACTTGTGTCAAACACAAACTAGAGATTGGAAACAGGCATTCATTGAAATACATTGCAGTCCCTTAAAACGATGGAAAATTTGTCCATAGCCATGGATCAAGTCGTAGTGGAACCTTCCCTAGTAGTGACATAGAAATTGAAAACTATTTTCGTGACAAATTTAGGATACTTATCTTTCTCAGATACGAGATCAGCTAGCAACTACTGAAAATCGAACAGGAAACAGTGACAGTGAAAATATTCAATACTTTATTTCGGCCTAAGACTTTATAATACAATTACAAACCATTTTCCTAATTTGAAATTTTTTAAAATTGAAGCTTTTAAAAAATAAATTTGTAAAATTATCCACGATATAATATAATATTAACAAATGTATTTTTTTTTTTACCTTTTATTTCTGTCTACTATATTCTTGTTTTTATTGAATATCACTGGCTTCTGTTGAATTGTCAATTTATATTAAATGTGTATTTTTCTCTATTTTTCTCTTTCTTCTTTATTCTTGCTCTTGTGTTGTATTTATTGGTTTGAATTAAGTTACTTACTGTATTTAGTAAAGTGTCCTTGTAAATTTTATGTTATATTATTGACTAAGACCACACCGTACACGAGCCTGGCTCTTACGGTAGTGGCTAGAAACATTTTTGTTTTATAAATGTAATTTGTATTCAGTAGGTAGCTAGTTAAAATAAATGAAATTAAAAAAAATAATTTTGCTCCCGTCACTTCATGTGACGTGGAAATAAGTTTCTTTCCTTTCAAATCATGTTTAACTAACAGACGAAGAAGGTATGGGTTGGAAAATCTTCGAATGTATGTAGTCATACACTGTAATAAAATGTACAGAGCAGAACTGTAAATTTGATATATTTTGCATGTTTATATATATATATATATATATATATATATGCTATAAAATTACTTGTTTCAACCTACCATAATATTATCATTATGTTGTTCCAGTCAGGAACCACTTTTGTAGCAGACCTGACAGTACCTCTGTGCTGGAAACGGGAGTTTGTTGACATTGAAGTCCGGTCGCTTAGCCACGTTCAAAGACACAAGTCCCCAAGTTCCGAGCTTTGATAATAACCTTCAACAGGTTAAACTCTTAGGTGGTGTTCTTGATTCCAAGCTAACTTGGGAAGGTCATATTAATAAGTGTATCATATTGTCAAGAGTAATCTATTTATTAATGAAACTTACATAACTTGTACCTAAGGAATTTCTTGAAACCTCGTATTTTGCTTTTTTTTATTAGTATAATTACTTATGGTATTCATCTGTGGGAAATTGTCATGAAATTAATCAAGATCTCTTGCAAAAAAAGGCAATACGAATTTTGACTGATTGCGATGCTCACTACAGACCTTCATTTATTTCTGAAAAAAATTAACTGTTCTTCATTTGCATATTTGCCATTGTTTGATTAAAATAAAATCGAATTTAAACAGTTCTTATGCACATAGTGAGATTCATCATTATGGTGCAAGACATAATTACCACCTTGTGACCTCTAGGGTTATACTAGCCAATTCTAAGCAATGGTTTACATCAATTGCATTGTCTGTGTTTAAGACACTTACTTATAGTGCACATATTGTTAATTTTTATAGATTTAAATGTGTTATTCATGACTAAGTAATCAAAAATTATATAAATGAATTTATGGACACTAGTGATGATATAGTATCTTAGTTTTTTTCTTTTTGGCTTTTCTCTGTATAGTATTTACGATACCACGATTGTTCTTATCAATAAATAAAAAAATTTACGGATTTTGTGCGGAAAATTATATTTTATTTTATTTCCCAGTTTGTTCTTTGACATTTTCCTCTTTAAAATGTTATATCACATATGGTTATACCAATATTAACCATGTTAACTTTTCGTTTTTCTGAAGAAAGGGTAAAGTGTATGTATAGCCTATGCCGTAATTTAACGATTGTTTCCGTAAATTTAGTTTTTCCATACAAAACGAACATTTTCTCAGTTTTTATTTAATCTAGAAAGCTCAAATTTTTAGGAATCTTTATTTGGATGTTTTGCATGTACTGGAACAATTTTTGATTGATTGATTGATTGATTTATATATTCATTTATTTACTGTATTTATTTATTTATTAATATATTAATTAATTAATTAATTTATTTATTTATTTACTTATTTTTAGAGTTTTGGAGTTGTTACAGGAGATAATGTATTGGAAAATGTTGAAAAAAATATATGAATGGGAAAAATATTATTTCTCATTGTCAGTAAGGAAATAAATTAAAGAAAAACTACTGTTTCAGCATAAAGCTAAGTTATGTGTACACGAGCTGTCTAGCTATAACAGTTTTTGAGAAAAAGTTCCTTATGTAACAAAAATTTTAACATTGTCAAGATAATGTCGTGTCCCCTTAAGAACGATATTCTACCTAAAATGCTAAAGAGTAATATTGCTGGCAAGTTCCTCACTGTAGGGTCTTTGAAAGGGCAGGAGAAAAATTTAAACAGAATAAACAGAAGTTGTCCATACTCATACTTTCTACTCAACTGATGAATTGTTTGTACTTGTAAATTGAATTACTCTGCTTGCTGTGCCTGTGTATCTTTATGTAACTTTCGACTTGTTCCACATCTCCAAACTACAGTGCTGATATTTTTTTAATCGGTTTATTTTACGACGCTTTGTGATGGTGTCTCGAGTCTGAGTGAAACGAAGGTGGTAATACCAGCGAAATGAGTCCAAGATCCAACTACGAAAGTTACCCAGTATTTGTTCTTAATTTATTGAGGGAAACCCAGTGATTTAGTTGGCTGAAACGCACCAGAACGCCGTCCCAGAAAATAAAAGTGTATGCATTACGGTAACATGAGTGGGCCTATGCCAAACTTGGCACCCACTACGAGCCTATTTGGTGGTTGCTAAATTGATAACGTAAGTCCCTGTAAATACATATTATTTTCAAACTAAATCACTGGCGAAAACCCCGGAAAAACCTCAAACAGCTAACTTGTCCTAATCAGTGTTTGAATCCGGGCCCGCTAGTTCCACGGTCAGACATGCTAACTGTTACTCTACAGCGGTGGACCAGTGCTGACCTATGAAATACAATACATTAGATGAAAATTTAATATGGAAAACTCTTCAAGAAACAATCTTAATCAATGCTTACGCATCGCCTTGTTCCCCGCAGCTGGCACGAGATCGGTGTGTACGATGTTCCTGCAATGGTCGACCATGCCCTCAACGTTTCGAGGCAGAGGTCTCTGCATTACATCGGCCACTCCATGGGAGGCACCATTTTCTACGTATATGCTTCCACTTACCCTGCCTACAACTCCAAGATACGCCTCATGGTGGGACTGGCGCCCGCATCTTACAATTACTACAATTCCAACCCCTTCTTTAGGATCTCTAGCTTCAGTAAAGTGGGGGTAAGAAAATTAAGTACATTCTGAATGTGGGAGAAAGCAATGGTGGATTATTCACATTACATTGTTTTTTTACTTGGTTATTTAACGATGCTGTATTACAACTAGGTTATTTAGCGTCGATGAATTTGGTGATAGCAAAATGTTATTTGGCGAAATAAGGTCGAGGATTCGCCATAGATTACCTAACATTCGCCTTACGGTTTGGGGAAAACCTCGGAAAAAACCCAACCAGGTAATCAGCCCAAGTGGGAATCGAACCCACGCCCGAGTGAAACTCTGGATAGGCAGGCAAAGACATTAGTCGATTGAGCTACGCCGGTGGCCTCCACATTGTTTCCATTGCTTGCAATGAACATAGAAATTCAGTGTTTCAGTGTTGGCTCCATCTTCGCCTTCAGGTGAACAAAAGAAACGGACCGCTCAAGTGGCTTAGGCTTTTTTAATGACCAGGCCGAGTGTTTTTACAATTAGTAATTAATGACAGAGAGATGCACCAAGTACATTATGCAGGTTTTATCATAAATGTGACTGACTTATGACAGTGAATTTGACGCGAATTTTCGCGAAGATTGGTTTTTTTCTGCAAAAGATGTTGATTTCTGTGGTAAAATGAGGATAGAGCATGTTTAAGTTATTTCAAAGAAATGGAGTCCTATTAACTTTGAAGATGTTAGCTACAAAGGAATAGGGGACAAAATACTTGGGAATTATATTTTTTTCTTTAATGGCTTACAGAACCATTGATGACTGGGTTTTGGATAAAATTGAGTTAAGGCTGATTTACAAAGGGGACGGCTATTATTACTATTATTATTATTATTATTATTATTATTATTATTATTATTATTATTATTATTATTATTATTATTATTTATTTATTTATTTATTTATTTATTTATTTATTTATTTATTTATTTCATCTAATGGCAGGATTACAATTGAATAAAAAATGAAAAATCATTATCCCATTAATTCTATCATTTTCGATCTAGCTTCCCAGTATCTCAATGGTCCTGAGGGACACGGAGAGCTGGGCATCTCCGGAGGTGCTCTCTGTCCATAACCTCGGCTGAAATACAAAGGATACAAGCTGAAGACATCGCAATTCCAAAGCGATGGAGATGTCCAAGACAATCATGACCAGTATTGAGACGAAAAAGTGCGACTGATGCTTTTCGTTGGCCGTCTGGGATGTTTTGGATTGATGTCTTCCCTGCTTTTCCTTGATTCTGTCTTATAGTTCTTCAAAATATGGGTTTCTAATCATGTCTTTTACTATTAACTTTTGAGACTCATATGATGTGGTTTTCTAGGTGATTTGGGATAGGGAGGCAACCTTTTAGGCTAAAGCATCTGCACGCTCGTTTCCAGAAATATTGCAAGAATTTAGGATCCACTGAAAAGGTACGATCTTGTTCAATTTATGTATGAGTGTACTGTCTACGACATTACATGGTGAAAAATATAATCACGAAATTACTATCACATTTTGAATAATAAGTCTTATTTCATCTTTCTTAGTAAGTTTAACATATCTCTTTTCTCCTTCTTATACACCACTACGGGTAGGGGAGGGGAATTCACTCACTAAATCACACACTAGACATCTCACAGTATGGGCCTCCCTGTTCATGAGATCGGGATGACACAATGCCGTCCACACCTGTGGAGTAACGGTCAGCGCGTCTGGCTGCGAAACCAGGTGGCCCGGGTTCGAATCCCGGTCGGGGCAAGTTACCTGGTTGAGGTTTTTTCCGGGGTTTTCCCTCAACCCAATATGAGCAAATGCTGGGTAACTTTCGGTGTTGGACCCCGGACTCATTTCACCGGCATTATCACCTTCATATCATTCAGACGCTAAATAACCTAGATGTTGATACAGCGTCGTAAAATAACCCAATAAAAAAAAAAAGAAGACACAATGCCACCGCCGAGACATCGCAGGGCAACTATAACATAACGTTCAGACACCAGTCCTGTGGATGGAAGATAAATTTCTTCCAATGCTCATGCCGGGAATCAAACCGCAGTTGGAAAGCGCACTCGCTATCGAAATAGCCACAGACTTAATCTTAAGTATGTTATTTTATTAATTTTTCACGAAAAATTGGAAAAACTTTAATAAAGAACCTGACCCCGGTAATGGCACAAACGGTAGAATATCTTTATCTTGTTCACTTGTAGAGTTAAGGTAGAGCCAACTTTTGAAACGTCGTAAATTTCTATCAATTAGTAAGTTCCTATCTACACCTCTTATAAATGAAACCCTCTCATCTCTTTTTATAACGATCATTGTAGTTAATACGTATTTATTTATTTTAATTAATTTTCATTAATTAATTAATGTATTAATTTATTTGATTTTAATTTATTTATTTACTCATTTACTTATTTATTTATTATTTATTTATTTATATTTATTTATTACCGTATTTATTTATTTTATTATTTTTCATTTATTTATTCATTAATTTATGCATTTATCTATTTATTTATTTATTCTGATAAACTTGTGAAAAACCTATTAATGTAAACGAGAGATGTATCAAAGGATACCGTACTGTTTAATTGTTTTCTAAACATATAAAGTACGGGCATAGTCTAGTATATACAGTCACGAAGCTCAATACGTAGTAAATATGCATCCATAGATAGCTGCTAACCACTAGGATCGCTAATATCGCCTCATTACAGACAATTCGAAATAGTACCGGCACAGTCTATTGTTCCTAGCACCCTCACAACTCAAGCTTCGTGACTGTATCTACTAGACTGTGGCACGGGTAACTTGCTCTTGAAAGTTTTGTGCCATGTTCGACTGGAATATGTAGATTTCTGATACTTGTGCGTTCTCCACTTCTCCGACTGTCAGAGTGCGAGAGAGAAGGACGTTGAAAGCCTAGGAAAGACTCTGCTCATGCGTAGAACAGCACTCCATCCATGCTACCGCATTTCCAGAAAACATCAGCATTTGTTTCTGAGGAAGGAACACGCGTGCCTATCTTGTGCTTCTAAAAGCGTATATTTCCTGCTTCTGTTGTGTTTATTTAACTTGTGCATTTAATATAATCATATATTCAACTTCTCTTTCCAAAATAATTACGCTACACCAAGCATGCCTTCTTGAACTGATATTTTTGTAGTGAGTTGTAGCGAGGCAAACCCTCTCCCCTGCGCTCTGACGTCGGCAGAGCGCACAGATAGAAGTCTAGTCTATATGCAATCATGCTAAGGGAGTTACATAAGAATTATACAGGGACATCACTTTATTTTTACCAACATTTTCAACATTAACCTGGCTATACTCGGAAACACTGTTGCCCCCTTCCATTACAGGAGTTTGATGTTACTAGTGCAATATGTAAACAAATCATTTTACTAAGTATAGGAGGAGAGAAAAGTACTGTATCCATTTATGTTGTAGGGAAATACGATATTACGATTTTCAGTTTGATCATCACTTTTACGGAATTTATCAAAATACAGTAGAGTAGTAACATTTTTTTTTCAAAAACTCAACTTTTCAGGCGGCTATGTTCGTTATGTAATGTCTACTTTATTTAGCATATTAATTATTGGTGTTAACATACAATATAGAGAGTGCATTTAAATTGAGGTCATAAGTAAAGGGCTGTAAGTGCACTTAAGTTACTTTTGAGAAAATGGGGTTTAAATATTTAAGCTTTCGTAAAATCGGTGAAATTTTTATTTAAATTTTAATGTGTGATGCGATTAAAATATCCCTTTGCCACTAAAATTTTAGATACTTTAGCTTACATTGGATGCACTTAACTCATGTTATTACAAATGTCACTAGCATTCCTTTGCTTCTAGCCACCTCAATTCAAAAAAAGCTAATCTGAATTTTTAAACAAGTTGCTGAAAATGGTTGCCGTTCATTACAATGCAGGCTTCAATTCAGTACGCATATTATTAAAAACATTTTGAAGCATATTCTGTGAAATTGAATTTATCGTTTCTTAAATATAATTTTTAGTACGATATTATTAATATAGGTTCTTTCTTCTATAGAAAACGCAATCATATTTATGAAACACACTATACACTGCAGTGTTTACTTCACTGTTTGAAGACTTCGAATGCAACAGCGGCCGTAAGTTTGTGTGTCTGACGGGAGCAAGGACATTAGTGAAGGGGTGGGAGTGAAGTACATTCAGAAATGCAGGTACAATAAAAATGCACGTAAAAATAAAATGATGTCCCTGTATGTGACGACCTTATGAGGTGCGTTTTGTTTCTTTTAACCCTGTTTAACAAAAGGAAAACAATTATTGAAAACATGATTATATTCTCTGATCACGGCCAATGTCTTACAGGCTGAAGCGAATATGTTATACAACAGTGAAATTTTCCCGAAGGATTGGGTACCTCCAATTCTCCTACAAACCTTCTGCAGAGATATGGGCCTGGTGCAAGAACTATGTTCCGCGGGACTTCTGCTCCTCGCTGGAACAAATTCAACACAGACTAACAAAGTAAGTATGGAACGCTAATGAGGATGTATGTCCACTTTACTTCGGGCCGTAGTCAGTCAGTATACTTACACAATCCTGGAAGACGGAACGAATAGGAGTTTCCTCAATTTCTAAGTGTGTACTGGTTATTAAGGCGTTTATCCATTTATAGAGCTTACCATTACTATGTTAAACGAAGGATGGAAGATGGCCTTCGTCGTTGTACAACTTATATAACAAATAGACCACAAACTTAGCAGGAATGCAGGAATATAGGATGGAGGATGATGCTCTTTGTAATTTCGTGTATGTGGCTGGTGGATGGGTAGTTGGGTGGATAGATGGATGGATGACGGATGTATGTAAAATAATTTACTTCTTGTCAGCCTAGAACATCAGTAGTGAAATAAACTACAATTTAATCAGGAATGAAGGAAAGACGGGAGGCTGGTTAGCTGGCTAGCTGGATGGATGGATGGATGGATGAATGGATGGATGGATGGATGGATGGATGAATGGATGAATGGATAAAGGTTATTAAATTGTATTATTTACTTCTTACTTCCGATTTCAAATGGTTTTAACTGTAATTAATGTTTTATAAATATTAATAATGAATAATTAAATAAATTATGTGTTTCAATGAAAGAGAGAATAAATGTACGAATAAATAATGTGAATATGAATTAATTACTCGATTAGTTAGTGGATGAATGAGTGAACGATTGAGAGAGTGAGTGAGTGAGTGAGTGAGTGAGTGAGTGAGTGAGTGAGTGAGTGAGTGAGTGAGTGAGTGAGTGAGTGAGTGAGGGAGTGAGGTTGACTTTATGTTTTATTGTTTGTTTATTTGTTCATTCGTTTATTTATTTATTTAATCATTCATTCATTTGTTCGTTTATTTATTTATTTAATCATTCATTCATTTGTTCGTTTATTTATTTATTCGTTCATTTATTCATTTGTTCATTGATTTTATGTAGACCTATTTATTTATTCATTCGTTTATTTATTTACTTATTTATCTATTTATTCATTCGTTATTTTGTTCGTTTATTTATTTAATTTTCATTCGTTTATGTATTTATTTATTT